>NC_057811.1:465336351-465339004 GCF_018294505.1 Triticum aestivum
ACCGGCGTGCTGGCCTCTCTGTTTTGCCTAGGTGGGGCTGCGACGTGTTGATCTTCCGAGGCCGGGCATGACCCAGGAAAGTGTGTCCGGCCAAATGGGATCGAGCGTGTTGGGCTATGTGGTGCACCCCTGCAGGGAAGTTTAATCTATTCGAATAGCCGTGATCTTCGGTAACAGGACGACTTGGAGTTGTACCTTGACCTTATGACAACTAGAACCGGACACCTAATAAAACACACCCTTCCAAGTGCCAGATACAACCGGTGGTCGCTCTACCTCAGGGAAATGAGGAGAGGATCGCCGGGTAGGATTATGCTATGAGATGCTACTTGGAGGACTTCAATCTACTCTCTTATACTTGATGCAAGGCGGAGGCTGCCAGAAGCGTAGTCTTCGATAGGATTAGTTATCCCCCTCTTATTCTGGCATTCTGCAGTTCAGTCCACTGATATGGCCTCCTTACACATATACCCATGCATATGTAGTGTAGTTCCTTGCTTGCGAGTACTTTGGATGAGTACTCACGGTTGCTTTCTCCCCCCTTTTCCCCCTTTCCTTTCTTTCTGGTTGTCGCAACCAGATGCTGGAGCCCAGGAGCCAGACGCCACCGTCGACGATGACCCCTACTACACCGGAGGTGCCTACTACTACGTGCTGCCCGCTGACGACAACCTGGAGTAGTTAGGAGGATCCCAGGCAGGAGGCCTGCGCCTCTTTCGATCTGTATCCCAGTTTGTGCTAGCCTTCTTAAGGCAAACTTGTTTAACTTATGTCTGTACTCAGATATTGTTGCTTCCGCTGACTCGTCTATGATCGAGCACTTGTATTCGAGCCCTCGAGGCCCCTGGCTTGTATTATGATGCTTGTATGACTTATTTTATTTGTAGAGTTGTGCTGTGTTATCTTCCCGTGAGTCCCTGATCTTGATCGTACACATTTGCGTGCATGATTAGTGTACGATTGAATCGGGGGCGTCACATCGTAGAGAGCAACGAAGCCCGCGATATGCAGAATGGAGATGGGTGTGAGATTGTGCAGTTGGAGGCCATAGTACTTCAGGAGACCTCGGAGGAAGGGATGGATTGGAAATCCAACGCCTCTTAAGAGAAAGGAAACGAAGCACACTCGCTCCCCTTCCGAAGGATTCGGGAAATTTTCTGCCAAGGCTTCGCCAAAAAAAGAAGTAAATCCCGAACGGGGACTAGATCCACAGGGGAAAGATAGCCCTGCACCTGGAGCTTGGTCAGCTAGGCATGGGATACAGAGCAACTCTCCCAATCACCTTTTTGAGGGCCGTGGGGGCGGGAGAGCCGGCCATGATTGCGTGGTTTCTTGAAGCTAGTTCAAAGGATTTTTGCCTGGTGTGGAATGGCATCTGAGATCTAATCTCCTTAAATAGAAACCTTCCGTACGCTGTCGAGGGGGTATCTGTAAAAGTTCTTGGACCCTTCATATTCGTTCGCCACGTGGAAACTGAAGCGACGGAAGCACATAAGCCGAAAGGGTATGACATTTAATGTAAAACTGAGCTGTTCGAAGAATTCACTTACCAAGGCCGAAGACGTAAGGGCCGAATATAGCCCTGCGGTTCAGATGCTTTGAGGTATTCGGTGGAGGAACCCGTCTTGCAATGCCGAAGACAATTTGTGAGCCGGACACGTCGTCATTGAAGACTGGTTCGGGGGCTACTGAGGGAGTCCTGGTTTACGGGGTCCTCGGGCGTCCGGGCTATGTGACATGGGCCGGACTGATGGGCCATGAAGGTACGAGATGGAAGAATTTCCCTGAGTCCGGATGGGACTCTCCTTGGCGTGGAAGGCAAGCTTGGCGTGCGGATATGAAGATTCCTTTCTCTGTAAACCGACTCTGTACAACCCTAGCCCCCTCCGGTGTCTATATAAACCGGAGGGTTTAGTCCGTAGAGATCATCATAATCATACAGGCTAGACATCTAGGGTTTAGCCACTACGATCTCAAGGTAGATAAACTCTTGTAACCCCTATACTCACCAAAGTCAATCAAGCAGGAAGTAGGGTATTATCTCCATCAAGAGGGCCTGAACCTGGGTAAACATCGTGTCCCCTGCCTCATGTTACCTTCGATCATTAGACGCACAGGTCGGGACCCCCTACCTGAGATCTGCCGGTTTTGACACCGGCAAGGGGTGTGGCGTACCGCAAAACGGAGGAAACGGACTTGTGTTGGAGCGCTACGGTCGAAACGGGGGTCCTGTTCATCAGGAGGGGTGTTGCGTACCGCAAAACGGGACTCCACGGGATACTGTTCATCTCCGCTGTCGACCTCCTCCAGCCTCCACGGGCTACTGTTCATCCACCGTCAACCTCCTCCAGCCTCCACCTATGACTGTTCATCCACGGGCTCCTGTTCATCCAGCCTCCACCGCACGCTCCTCCACCGGCTACTGTTCAACCAGCCCTCTCCACGGGGTCCTGTTCAACCACCCCTCCACGGGCTACTGTTCATCCAGCCCTCCACCGGCTACTGTTCAATCAGCCCTCCACGGGGTCCTGTTCATCCACCCCCCAACCGGCTCGATCGATCGGGGTCCTGTTCATCCAGTGGCAACGGCCGCTACTACCACGGGGTCCTGTTCATCCAACCCCCCACTGGGAACTGTTCATCCAAACCCCCC
>NC_057811.1:465339253-465356768 GCF_018294505.1 Triticum aestivum
ATCAAGGGAAGGAGGCAGCAGGGTTCGATCGGCTTCAGTTAGTAGCAGTAGCGAAGGAATCACTCTGGTTCAGTTAATAGCAAGGGATCGATCGCTCGGGTTCAGTAACGTAGCTAGTGCAATCGCTCGGGTTCAGTTAGAGCCCAACGCCTCGCTCGGGTTCAGTTAGAGCGCAACGCCTCGCACACACATGCGTACGTGTACGAGAGAAACGCGCATCGCTCGGCCCCCGACCACCCACCGTAACCGGAAACTCCCCGATATTTTCCTCGCCCTTGCTTCTACCACGGTTTTTTCCGTCATGCACGGCCCAAAGAATGTCATGCAGCTGCGTCTCTGGCCCGCCCAGGACGAAAAGCCCATTTTTTGTCATGATTTTTTGTCATAGAAGTAGGAGCCCACCACATCTATGATGATACCGGGTTTTGTCATAATTATCGTCATAGAAGTGTCATAAGCATGACAGAAAAAAAATTGTTCGGCCCAAAATGTCATGGATGTGTCTTTTTTTTAGTGACTTGGCATAATACTCATATACAAGATAATCAAAGCTAAAATGCCACTCCCTTAAAAAGCATGCCATGTGCAAAGTCATAAGAATCAAACATCGCATGACACGAGGGTTGTTTTCAAGCTAATCATATTTGCTTCTCATAGACTCATTGCATGAAAGTATACCAATTCAATATTACTAGCATAAAACTTGATTCTTTGAAGTTGAGAAGCACAGTATTAAAATGTGAGTGCAAAGTTTTAGTACATGGACTATATAGAAGTATATTTACTTACTAAAAGATGTGGTTTAACTTCAAGCATAAGTAAGATTAAAAAATCAGTTAGCTTATGTTATTTTCTTGCAAATCACATTTCACAAGATAAAGAAGACACGCCAAATTCTGACAACAGATTAACACATGGCAGAGTGCAAGTTTCAGTTTCCTAGGCACAAACTCTAATCAACTACAGAATGCCAAAATGTTGCATTCATGAATCAACTTATTGTTGGGGAACGTGGTATTTCAAAAAAAAATCCTACGACCACGCAAGATCTATCTAGGAGAAGCATAGCAACGAGCGGGGAGAGTGTGTCCACGTACCCTCGTAGACCGAAAGCGGAAGCGTTTAGTAACGCGGTTGATGTAGTCGAATGTCTACGCGATCCAACCGATCTAGTACCGAACGCACGGCACCTCCGCGATCTGCACACGTTCAGCTCGGTGACGTCCCTCGAACTCTAGATCCAGCTGAGGCGGAGGGAGAGTTTTGTCAGCACGACGGCATGGTGACGGTGATTATGAAGTTACCGACACAGGGCTTCACCTAAGCACTACGACAATATGACCGAGGTGGAAATCTGTGGAGGGGGGCACCGCACACGGCTAAAGATCAACTTGTGTGTCTATGGGGTGCCCCCTCCCCCGTATATAAAGGAGGGGAGGAGGAGGCCGGCCGGCCACAAGGGGCGCGCCCAAGGGAGGGAATCCTACTCCAAGTAGGAATAGGTTCCCCCCTTTCCTAGTCCAACTAGGAGAAGAAGGAACGAGAGGGAGAGGGAGAGAGAAAGAGGGGCCGTGCCCCCTTCCCCTAGTCCTATTCGGACTCCCCTGGGGGGGCGCCACCTCTTGGCTGCGGCCCTCTCTCTCCCCTAAGGCCCATAACTTCCCGGGGGGGTACGGTAACCTTCCAGCACTCCGGTTTTATCCAAAACTATCCGGAACACTTCCGGTGTCCGAATAACATGGTCCAATATATCAATATTTATGTCTCAACCATTTCGAGACTCCTCGTGATGTCCGTGATCACATCCGGGACTCCGAACAACCTTCGGTACATCAAAACACATAACTCATGATACAAATCGTCATCGAACATTAAGCGTGCGGACCCTACGGGTTCGAGAACTATGTAGACATGACCGAGACACATCCCCTGTCAATAACCAACAGCGGAACCTGGATGCTCATATTGGCTCCTACATATTCTATGAAGATCTTTATCGGTCAAACCGCATAACAACATACGTTGTTCCCTTTGTCATCGGTATGTTACTTGCCCGAGATTCGATCGTCGGTATCATCATACCTAGTTCAATCTCGTTACCGGCAAGTCTCTTTACTCGTTCCGTAATGCATCATCCCGTAAATAACTCATTAATCACATTGCTTGCAAGGCTTATAGTGATGTGTATTACCGAGAGGGCCCAGAGATACCTCTCCGACAATCGGAGTGACAAATCCTAATCTCGGTCTATGCCAACTCAACAAACACCATCGGAGACACCTGTAGAGAATCTTTATAATCACCCAGTTATGTTGTGACATTTGATAGCACACTAAGTGTTCCTCCGGTATTTGGGAGTTGCATAATCTCATAGTCATAGGAACATGTATAAGTCATGAAGAAAGCAATAGCAATAAACTAAACGATCATTATGCTAAGCTAACGGATGGGTCTTGTCCATCACATCATTCTCCTAATGATGTGATCCATTTCATCAAATGACAACACATGTCCATGGTTAGGAAACTTAACCATCTTTGATGAATGAGCTAGTCAAGTAGAGGCATACTAGGGACACTCTGGTTTTTCTATGTATCCACACATGTATCAAGTTTCCGGTTAATACAATTCTAGCATGAATAATAGATACTTATCATGATATAAGGAAATATAAATAACAACTTTATTATTGCCTCTAGGACATATTTCCTTCAGTCTCCCACTTGCACTAGAGTCAATAATCTAGATCACATCATTATGTGATTAACACCAATAGTTCACATCACCATGTGATTAACACCTATAGTTCACATCGCCATGTGACCATCACCCAAAGGGTTTACTAGAGTCAATAATCTAGTTCACATCGCTATGTGATTAACACCCAAAGAGTAATAAGGTGTGATCATGTTTTGCTTGTGAGAGAAATTTAGTCAACGGGTCTGCCACATTCAGAGCCGTATGTATTTTGCAAATTTTCTATGTCTACAATGCTCTGCACGGAGCTACTCTAGCTAATTGCTCCCACTTCAATATGTATCTAGATCAAGATTTAGAGTTATCCAGATCGGTCTCAAAGCTTGCATCGACATAACTCTTTACGACGAACTCTTTGTCACTTCCATAACCGAGAAACATTTCCTTATTCCACTAAGGATAATTTTGACCGCTGTCCAGTGATCCACTCCTGGATCACTATTGTACCCTCTTGCCAAACTCATGGTGAGGTACACAATAGGTCTGGTACATAGCATAGCATACTTAATAGAACCTATGACTGAGGCATAGGGAATGATTTTTCATTCTCTTTCTTTTCTGCCGTGGTCGGGTTTTGAGTCTTTACTCAACTTCACACCTTGCAACACAGGCAAGAACTCCTTTGACTGTTCCATTTTGAACTAGTTCAAAAACTTGTCAAGGTATGTACTCATTGAAAAAATTTATCAAGCGTCTTGATCTATCTCTATAGATCTTGATGCTCAATCTGTAAGCAGCTTCACCGATGTCTTTCTTTGAAAAACTCCTTTTGAAACACTCCTTTATGCTTTCCAAAAAATTCTACATTATTTCCAATCAACAATATGTCATTCACATATACTTATCAGAAATGCTGTAGTGCTCCCACTCACTTTCTTGTAAATACAGGCTTCACCGCAAGTCTATATACAACTATATGCTTTGATCAACTCATCAAAGCGTATATTCCAACTCCGAGATGCTTGCACCAGTCCATAGATGGATCACTAGAGCTTGCACACTTTGTTAGCACCTTTAGGATTGGCAAAACCTTCTTGTTGTATCATATACAACTCTTCTTTAAGAAATCCATTAAGGAATGGAGTTTTGACATCCATTTGCCAGATTTCATAAAATGTGGCAATTGCTAACATGATTCGGACACACTTAAGCATCGCTACGAGTGAGAAAATCTCATCGTAGTCAACACCTTGAACTTGTCGAAAACTATTTGCGACAATTCGAGCTTTGTAGATAGCAACACTACTATCAGTGTCCGTCTTCCTCTTGAAGATCCATTTTTTTCTCAATGGCTCGCCGATCATCGGGCAAGTCAATCAAAGTCCATACTTTGTTCTCATACATGGATCCCATCTCAGATTTCATGGCCTCAAGCCATTTCGCGGAATCTGGGCTCATCATCGCTTCCTCATAGTTCGTAGGTTCGTCATGGTCAAGTAACATGACCTCCAGAACAGGATTGTCGTACCACTCTGGTGCGGACCTTACTCTGGTTGACCTACGAGGTTCGGTAGTAACTTGAACTGAAGTTTCATGATCATCATCATTAGCTTCCTCACTAATTGGTGTAGGCATCACCGGAACTGATTTCTGTGATGAACTACTTTCCAACTCGAGAGAAGGTACAATTACCTCATCAAGTTCTACTTTCCTCCCACTCACTTCTTTCAAGAGAAACTTCTTCTCTAGAAAGGATCCATTCTTAGCAATGAATATCTTGCCTTCGAATCTGTGATAGAAGGTGTACCCAACAGTTTCCTTTGGGTATCCTATGAATACGCATTTCTCCGATTTGGGTTCGAGCTTATCAGGTTGAAACTTTTTCACATAAGCATCACAGCCCCAAACTTTAAGAAATGACAGCTTAGGTTTCTTGCTAAACCACAGTTCATACGGTGTCGTCTCAACGGATTTTTAGACGGTACCCTATTTAACGTGAATGTAGTTGTCTCTAATGCATAACTCCAAAACGATAGTGGTAAATCGGTAAGAGACATCATAGATCGCACCATATCTAATAAAGTACGGTTACGACATTCGGACACACCATTACGCTGTGGTGTTCCAGGTGGCGTGTGTTGCGAAACTATTCCACATTGTTTCAAATGAAGGCCAAACTCGTAACTCAAATATTCGCCTCCGCGATCAGATCGTAGAAACTTTATTTTCTTGTTATGATGATTCTCAACTTCACTCTGAAATTCTTTGAAATTTTCAAATGTTTCAGACTTGTGTTTCGTTAAGTAGATATACCCATATCTGCTCAAATCATCTGTGAAGGTCAGAAAATAACGATACCCGCCACGAGCCTCAACACTCATCGGACCGCATACATCGGTATGTATTATTTCCAATAAGCCAGTGGCTCGCTCCATTGTTCCGGAGAACGGAGTCTTAGTCATCTTGCCCATGAGGCATGGTTCGCAAGCATCAAGTGATTCATAATCAAGTGATTCCAAAAGCCCATCAGCATGGAGTTTCTTCATGCGCTTTACACCAATATGACCTAAACGGCAGTGCCACAAATAAGTTGCACTATCATTATTAACCTTGCATCTTTTGGCTTCAATATTATGAATATGTGTATCACTACAATCGAGATTCAATAAACCGTTCACCTTGGGTGTATGACCACAGAAGGTTTTATTCATGTAAACAGAATAACAATTATTCTTTGACTTAAATGAATAACTGTATTGCAATAAACATGATCCAATCATATTATGCTCAACGCAAACACCAAATAACATTTATTTTAGGTTCAACACTAATCCCGAAGGTAAAGGGAATGTGCGATGGTGATCTTATCACAAATCGTCACCTTGCCCTCAACTAGTCTCTATTCATTTTATAACTCCTGTTTCGAGTTACTAATCATAGCAACTGAACCAGTATCAAATACCCAGGGGCTGCTATGAACACTAGTAAAGTACACATCAATAACATGTATATCATATATACTTTTTTTCACTTTGCCATCCTTCTTATCCGCCAAGTATTTGGGGCAGTTCCGCTTCCAGTGACCATTTCCTTCGCAGTAGAAGCACTCAATTTCAGGCTTGGGTCTAGCTTGGGGCTTCTTCATGTTAGTGGCAACTTACTTGCCATTCTTCTTGAAGTTCCCTTTCTTTCCCTTGCCCTTTTACTTGAAACTAGTGGTCTTGTCAACCATCAACATTTGATGCTTTCCTTGATTTCTACATTCGTCGATTTTAGCATCATGAAGAGCTCGGGAATCGTTTTCGTCATCCCTTGCATATTATAGTTCATCACGAAGTTCCAGTAACTTGGTGATAGTGACTAGAGAACTCTGTCAATCACTATTTTATCTGGAAGATTAACTCCCACTTGATTCAAGCGATTGTAGTACTCAGACAATCTGAGCACATGCTCACTGGTTGAGCTATTCTCCTCCATCTTGTAGGCAAAGTACTTGTCAGAGGTCTCATACCTCTCGACTCGGGCATCAACTCTTGGAACATCTCATATGCTCCAGGGCGTTTCAAAACGTTTTTGAAGTCCCGGTTCTAAGCCGTAAAGCATGGTGCACTAAACTATCAAGTAGTCATCATACCGAGCTTGTTAAACGTTCATAACGTCTGCATTTGCTCCTGCAATAGTTCTGTCACCTAGTGGTGCATCAAGGACATAATTCTTCTGTGCAGCAATGAGGTTAATCCTCATATCACGGACCTAGTCCGCATCATTGCTACTATCAACTTTCAACTTAGTTTTCTCTAGGAACATATCATAAATAAAACAGGGAAGCTATACACGAGCAATTGATCTACAACATAGATATGCAAATACTATCAGGACTAAGTTCATGGTAAATTTAAGTTCAATTAATCATATTAATTAAGAACTCCCACTTAGATAGGCATTCCTCTAATCATCTAAGTAATCACGTGATCCATATCAACTAAACCATGTCCGATCATCACGTGAGATGGAGTAGTTTTCAATGGTGAACATCACTATGTTGATCATATCTACTATATGATTCACGCTCGACCTTTCGGTCTCAGTGTTCCGAAGCCATATCTGCATATGCTAGGCTCGTTAAGTTTAACCCGAGTATTCTGCGTGTGCAAAACTGGCTTGCACCCGTTGTATGTGAATGTAGAGCTTATCACACCCGATCATCACGTGGTGCCTCGGCACGACGAACTGTCGCAACGGTGCATACTCAGGGAGAACACTTGTACCTTGAAATTTGGTGAGAGATCATCTTATAATTCTACCGCCGTACTAAGAAAAATAAGATGCATAAAGGATAAACATCACATGCAATCAATATAAGTGATATGATATGGCCATCATCATCTTGTGCCTTTGATCTCCATCTCCAAGGCACCGTCATGATCACCATTGTCACCGGCTTGACACCTTGATCTCCATCGAAGCATTGTTGTCGTCTCGCCAACTATTGCTACTACGACTATCGCTACCGCTTAGTGATAAAGTAAAGCAATTACATGGCGATTGCATTTCATACAATAAATCGACAACCATATCGCTCCTGCCAGTTGTCGATAACTGTTACAAAACATGATCATCTCATACAATAAAATTTAACATCATGTCTTGACCATATCACATCACAACATGCCCTGCAAAAACAAGTTAGACGTCCTCTATTTTGTTGTTGCAAGTTTTACGTGGCTGCTACGGGCTGAGCAAGAACCGTTCTTACCTACGCATCAAAACCACAACGATTTTTTGTCAAGTGTGTTGTTTTAACCTTCAACAAGGACCGGGAGTAGTCACACTTGATTCAACTAAAGTTGGAGAAACTGACACCCGCCAGCCACCTGTGTGCAAAGCACGTCGGTAGAACCAGTCTCGCGTAAGCGTACGCGTAATGTCGGTCCGGACCGCTTCATCCAACAATACCGCTGAATCAAAGTATGACATGCTGGTAAGCAGTATGCTCTTTGTGTTCTACTCGTGCATATAACATCTACGCATAGACCTGGCTAGGATGCCACTGTTGGGGAACGCAGTAATTTCAAAAAAAAAATCCTACGCACACGCAAGATCCATCTAGGTGATGCATAGCAACGAGAGGGGAGAGTGTTGTCCACGTACCCTCGTAGACCGAAAGCGAAAGCGTTATGACAACGCGGTTGATGTAGTCGTACGTCTTCACGATCCGACCGATCCTAGTACCGAAAGTACGGCACCTCTGCGATCTGCACACGTTCAGCTCGGTGACGTCCCACGAACTCTAGATCCAGCTAAGTGTCGAGGGAGAGCTTCATTAGCACGACGGCGTGATGACGGTGATGATGAAGTTACCGATGCAGGGCTTCGCCTAAGCACTACAACGATATGACCGAGGTGGAAACCTGTGGAGGGGGGCACCGCACACGGCTAAACAATCAACTTGTGTGTTCTAGGGTGCCCCCCTCCCCACGTATATAAAGAAGCGAGGGGGAGGCCGGCTGGCCCTCCTTGGCGCGCTCCCAAGAGGGGAATCCTACTAGGACTCCAAGTCCTAGTAGGTTTCCACCAAAAGGGAGAGAGGGGGAAGCAAGGAGAGGGAGAGGGGGAAAGGAAAAGGGGGGTGTCGCCCCCTTCCTTGTCCTATTCGGACTCAAGGGGGAGGGGGCGCGCGGCCTGCCCTGGCCACCCCTCTCTCTCTCTCCACTAAGGCCCATCGAGGCCCATTAGTTCCCCCGGGGGTTCCGATAACCCTCCGGCACTCTGTTTTATCCGAAACCTCCCGGAACCCTTCTGGTGTCCGAACATAGCCGTCCAATATATCAATCTTTACGTCTCGACCATTTCGAGACTCCTCTTCATGTCCGTGATCACATCCGGGACTCCGAACTACATTCGGTACATCAAAACACATAAACTCATAATACCGATCGTCACCGAACGTTAAGCGTGCGGACCCTACGGATTCGAGAACTATGTAGACATGACCGAGACTCGTCTCTGGTCAATAACCAATAGCGGAACCTGGATGCTCATATTGGTTCCTACATATTCTACGAAGATCTTTATCGGTCAAACCGCATAACAACATACGTTGTTCCCTTTGTCATCGTTATGTTACTTGCCCGAGATTCGATCGTCGGTATCTCAATACCTAGTTCAGTATCGTTACCAGCAAGTCTCTTTACTCATTCCGTAATGCATCATCCCGCAACTAACTCATTAGTCACATTGCTTGCAAGGCTTATAGTGATGTGCATTACCGAGAGGGCCCAGAGATACCTCTCCGACACTCGGAGTGACAAATCCGAATCTCGATCTATGCCAACTCAACAAACACCATCGGAGACACCTATAGAGCATCCTTATAATCACCCAGTTACGTTATGACGTTTGATAGAACACTAAGTGTTCCTCCGGTATTCGGGAGTTGCATAATCTCATAGTCATAGGAACATGTATAAGTCATGAAGAAAGCAATAGCAACAAACTAAACGATCATCGTGCTAAGCTAACGGATGGCTCAAGTCAATCTCATCATTCTCTAATGATGTGATCCCGTTAATCAAATGACAACTCATGCCTATGGCTAGGAAACTTAACCATCTTTGATTCAACGAGCTAGTCAAGTAAAGGCATACTAGTGACACTCTATTTGTCTATGTATTCACACATGTACTAAGTTTCCGGTTAATACAATTCTAGCATGAATAATAAACATTTATCATGATATAAGGAAATATAAATAACAACTTTATTATTGCCTCTAGGGCATATTTCCTTCATTAGTCAGATTGCTTGCAAGGCTTATAGTGATGTGTATTACCGAGAGGGCCCAGAGATACCTCTCCGACAATCGGAGTGACAAATCCTAATCTCGATCTATGCCAACTCAACAAACACCATCGGAGACACCTGTAGAGCATCTTTATAATCACCCAGTTACGTTGTGACGTTTGATAGCACATTAAGTGTTCCTCCGGTATTCTGGAGTTGCATAATCTCATAGTCATAGGAACATGTATAAGTCATGAAGAAAGCAATAGCAATAAACTAAACAATCATTATGCTAAGCTAACGGATGGGTCTTGTCATCACATCATTCTCCTAATGATGTGATCCCTTTCATCAAATGACAACACATGTCCATGGTCAGGAAACTTAACCATCTTTGATGAATGAGCTAGTCAAGTAGAGGCATACTAGGGACACTCTGTTTTGTCTATGTATCCACACATGTATCAAGTTTCCGGTTAATATAATTCTAGCATGAATAATAGATATTTATCATGATATAAGGAAATATAAATAACAACTTTATTATTGCCTCTAGGGCATATTTCCTTCACTTATTATGGTACATCTTCAGTTCAACACAATATAATTTATGGCTAGAAGGGTTGTTGCTTGGCTTAGAGATGGTTGATAATAATCATCTAAGAAAACCTCTCATAGACGGTTTTCACTCGTCTATCTTGCAATGGTACATATACAATTTGGGTGCCAGTCGGGGTGATGTGGCTACTCTATCAAGAACTTCAAAGACAATGATATACCTGGATGTATGTTCACCATGGTAATGCAATTGCTACAATGATGTAGTAGTTAGACTAGATTTATCCTAGCTAGATGGTGATCATTGTGGCGGTATTCCTCGAAAAAATGTGATTGGGTCCTTATAATCTTAATTGCTTGGTCTTTCTGCTAGGGCCTCAAGATTCTTTATGCATGCACCTTGTCTTGAGGGGTGAGGCTTATCTCCTCTCGGGGTCGGGCTCGCGGATGTCACCAATTTACCCTTGATTGGTTTACACGTCTGATTCTGTAGGGTACTTGGCATATCCATATGTGAGGCTTAGAGATCTTATGGACCATGCATACCCCCGCCATATTGTGTGATATTTTATACATATTTTCCCACTACATTTCTTCATCGCTGTTTCCAAAAGCTGGAGGAAACAACAAGGGAATGGTGAAAGTACTGGATAGAACATGTTATTGTTGGGCCAATTCCCTCCACATGGAGGTGTGTTGCTCATAAGTCCAACACATTTGAGTTGTTGATCTCAATTACATCCAACGGTTGTGAGTGCTTCCTGGTGAAGGGAGTAGAAGAAATCCCTAGGCACGGACCCATGTACGGTGGTGGGTGCCATTGTGAGAGTGAGAGAGCACGCAAACAACAACACTACTCATGAGAAGAGAGAAAGAATGAGAGGTGATTCTGACCAAATTTGATGTATCTGACTAGACAGTTTTCAAGGTGGTTATCGAAGGCTCACACGTGCTTGGATCAACACCAAACTTGATGAGTCGGTCCCTTACTTTGAGTACTTCAACCTGGTTAGCTGGTTTGAGGATTGTGTCAGTGGAACATCAAATTTCAGAGCGGGTTTGTCGGTTTAGTCTGCTAAAGTTTAAGCACATAATAGTTTTTGGAGACGAATAAATTGGGTAGGCAAACGATGTTCGATTAAGTTGAAATTTTGAGGGTATCTGAGGAACTATTGTGCTTATTTGTCTAGAAACTTTTATGTTGTCTGGCTCAGCCGTTCGATAGTAGCTGATGAAATATAGAAAGGAACAAAAGTTTTGTTTACCACTATTTGCTGAAATCTTGCCTCTCGTAGTAATAGTTGTTGTTCCTGGCAGGCAACATGTTGAGTGTGTTGTCACATCACCTTGCAATGGTACATATACAATTTGGGTGCCAAGCGGGGTGATGTGGCTTCTCTGTCTAGAGATACTAAGGAAAACTCTATACATGGTTGTGTTTTTTTTACTCCTAGGTTTTTCCACGTTAAATTTTTTTAGCCACGTGTGCATGTTGTTTCTGTTTATTCTGTTGCTTACCTGTTGGTTGAACTAGTCCTCAAAATTCATTACAAGTTGAGGAGGTTGTATTGTGCATAATGGTTGCGTCGATGAATTGGTGCATTGCTTTGTTGTTTTCATTGCTCATCAAAGTGGCACAAGAAAGTTGTCCAAGGCATAGTTTTCATGGACTCCATAGCCCACCAAGCAAAACACATACGACCAACTAAAACAAAAAGTTCCATTAAAAAGTGTTTTACATTTTCCACACGGTTTCATTTTTAGAGGAAATAGTAGGTGAATTAACCTATTGGCTAATGCATATTTTTCATTAGATTATGTACATTACTAATAAATAAAAACTACAAGGACTGGCAAGACTGGCCAGCCAGCTAGGCGGGTCACAAGGTTTTCTCCTAGTTTGCAACAAACCTTCTCCAGCCAGCTATGGGGATCACAAGATTTTCTCATAGCTTTGCGACAAACCTTCTCTGGGAATATAAGGTTTTCATGAGGCTGATCATGAGCAAGCATCATTAAAAAAACAATTTGGCATAGAAAGTCTCAAATTCAAGATCTTCACCCACACCAAAAGGACCAGCATGGCAGCTAAGTTACATTTTTAGAGGACACTTGGCATAAGCTAGAATTCTGCTCCCTTAAAAAGCATGCCTTGTTCAAAGTCATTAGCATCAAACAGCACTGCCCATTTTCAGGCTAATCATTTTTGCTTTTGATAGACTCACCGATTCAGCATTACTAGCCTACAACTCGACTCTTTGAAGCCGTGCAGCAATATTTAAACGTCACTACAACTTCTAGTTTACGGACTATATACCAATGTGTAGTGACTTGAAGATGTGGTTTAAATTAAAGCATAAGCAAGATTAAAAAAAATCAGGCAACTTATGTTAGTTTTTTGCAGATCACAGGCGAAATGCTGACAGCGGAACAACACAGGGCAAAGCACAAGTTTCGGTTTCCTAGGCATTAACTCTGCTCAGCTGCAGAACGCCCAAATGTTGCAATCATGAATGAACTTACTGTGGTACATCTTCAGTTCGACACAAGATAATTTAGGGCTACAGCTACAGCTTAAAGTAGTACAACTACAACTCAATTTCAACGACGCAACAAATTTCCTCAGGAAACAGGCTGCAGTGTCAGCACTACTTATACACACACATCAGATGGCCAGAGGGTTTCCATGGTAGTTCCATCATTTCGGTTCAGCTCAAGCCTTGCGGACAATCACATGGCGCTCCCTCTTGTACTCCACTTCGTCCCTCTGGTGCATGATCACAAGGGCTCTTCTCACCTGAAGCAGCAAAGGTAAAGCATGGTGAGAAACCGAGTGGTTACAGATTATTTTTATGCATGACATTTTGTATGTGAGAAAAATCTGATGTGTAGGATGACAGGATGCTTACAATGGATTCATTCAACCCCATCCGGTTCAGTTCATCGAGCAGCCGACGTTCGGATATGTGGCTCCCGATTCCCATCCTTCTCTTTATCTGCGCTTCCGCTTGCTGTTGGGATGAAGTGAACGAGAAACTCAGCAGATGCAAAAGGTTGAAAACGCTGGGTTTTAGTTTTGGATGCAATAGACTGACCTTGATTTCGTTTGCGATCTCCGGTGACAAGTTCAGATGCTCGTTGATTCCGGATCTTGCGGCGTCCACGGTGGAGACGTTGAACAGTCTAAATGCCTCTTCGATGTGCTCTGGCGTAGCCACACTAGTCCTGAGAACCACTCACATGTCAGCAAGGAATGCCATGATACTTGTTTGTCAGAACTAAAGCCACAAGTCATGATGTTAAATACATAAAGATCTTCTAAATGTACCAGAAGTCATGATGTTAAATACATAAAGATCTTCTAAATGTACCAGAATCAAGCAAGTGGCAAAACAATGTTTGTGGAATAATTAGCATGTGATCAGATTGCACTTACAATCTCATCTTTGCAAGAGATTCGCTCAACCGTATAATAGCTTCAAGCTGCCTCACAGTGATGGGTATGGCTGCAGCTCTTCCTGTCTCATGGGATTGTTGTCTCATTTTCTGCATAATGATAAAACAAATAGGTAAATGTCTCGTACAAAAATGATAACTATCGTCTTAAAAAAATTGATTGTGACAATCACCATGAAACTATCATAAAAAAGGTCTTGAGATTTTCAGAAAGCAGATGCAGAGAATTATTCAGAAAAAGATGTAGTGGCAGAAATCCAGCCAGAACTAAATCACCATCCTTTGGAACAGCAAACATAAACATGGAGAAGCTCAAACTCACGCAGTAGCAAAACACATGTACACAGTAATCACCAAGACAAGACAAAATATGAATAAAATCGCAGTTTACAGCAACAGTTTATCAGGTCCGTTCGAGCTTCTGATCAGTAAGTTCCCAATCTCTATTTTATCATCATTAACGCAAACTTCAACTCTACATGTCTTCTCTTGTGCCTGGCAAAGAAGAAATCTTCACCAAAGGCACAGATAAAGCTTATATGTAGAGGAGCATGTTATAATAAGATTTGGCTAACTTTCATCATTTCAGATGGAAAAATATTTGGACCTTCCTCTTAACTTTCAAAGGCTTCCAAACAAGGAAATAGCAAGTCCAAATAACAGATATGTTCTCATGAACTTTAAGCTGACTCATTATGTAACCAGGTGCCAAGGTGAAATTCTGCATAGACATACCTGTCTGATCTCAACATATTTGTTCTGCAGCATCTCTGCTGCTTTTTCTGAGAGTCGTGGTCTACATGTGTTGCGGCAGTACTCAACATACCTGCATATTTGTAAGATTGTGAATATGATGAAGTTTGACAAATTGAATGAAACATAATATGAAAACCCAACCACACCTTTTCAGCCAATTCTCTCCTTCATTGGTATCTGCATTCCTGTTTACTTGAGTTGCAGCACCACTGGCATGCACCTTAATGATGTGGTTTGCTATTCGCTGCATTTGAAGTTCATTTAGTCTTTGAACTTAAAAAATTACAAGTATCTGAAGAAAGAAATTGATGCATACCTTATCTTGCTCATACATTCTGACATCTTTAACTATGAAGATTAGATCAAATCGAGAAAGGATTGTTGTCTGCAGGTCTATGTTATCTTGTGCAGTCTGATGAACAGAAGAAGACAGTTTATCAAACTTAGCACTAGAATAGTATATTCATTTTAAAATCGAAATAGTAGGCAAGACAATGAGAAAAAAACAGATTGACTAACCTTAAGGTCATCATAACGCCCTGAAATTGGATTGGCAGCTGCAAGAACTGAGGTCCTTGAATTGAGTACTGTTGTAATGCCAGCCTTGGCAATAGATATGGTCTGCTGCTCCATGGCTTCATGAATTGCAACTCTGGAACCACAAGAATAACAAAACAGATTAAAATGAGTATGAGAGAGGGTACAAAATAAACAGGTAAAGACTGTTATATTCTAGTTTTGACTAAGAATTGGTTAAATTTTACCTGTCTTCAGGCCTCATTTTGTCAAATTCATCAATACAAACTACTCCACCATCAGCCAATACCATGGCTCCTCCTTCCAAATAAAATTCACGCTGTGCAGGAAAAGAATAGTCTTTTACACACAGAACAAAAACTTGGGAGCAACAGAATAAGTAATTTGATTTAGACAAGCATACCGAGTTACTATCCCGGGTTACAGATGCTGTAAGACCAGCTGCAGATGAACCTTTTCCAGAGGTATAGACTGCAATTGGTGCTGTCTTCTCTACAAACTTCAGAAACTGTAAAAATGTAGAAATGCATGTCACTCACTCAGAAATCATTGGTCTTTATAATAGTGTAAAAACCAGAAACAATTAATTTTGGCAAATTATGTTAACTAAACTAGAGTATCACATGAATTCAGAGTGCAAGCCGTGACATTTTTTAGTGAAAGGGTAGCACTTCTGCATAATGCATACAATAAAAGGTTGAGTACTGAGTACATAAGTATAATATACTGACACATGCAACAGCAAAAGGAGAGCAGGAGCTTAATCCCTGAAAGTTGACTGACTTGAAAGCTAGTACTTGCTAGTTCGAGGAATCAAACTAGATTATGTTTCTCTCCTTCCAAATATTCCAGCAAGCGAAATCAGTAATCGCTTACAAATTTCAACAACTCCAGGGAGTTGACAAGACTGATATGACCTATATTGTCATGTTATTTGCGAACAAACTAAATGCTGTGATAACTTAAAACAGCACTTGCCTGGGATTTTGCTGTGGATGGATCACCCAAAAGCAAGGCATGAATGTCCCCTCTCAAACGGACACCATCTGGTAGCCTCTGTAGTAGACAATAGTTCAAACAGCATGGGAGCACTCACGATTAGCTACAGAATACAGATTAATTTGCAATGCATATCAGAGGCTGATAATATCAAATACCTTTTTTGATCCCCCAAACAGAAGGCAAGCAATAGCTTTCTTGACGTCACCATGACCATAAATTGAAGGGCCTATCATTGAACAAATCTTGGCATATGCATCTGGCCTCTGTGCAAATTCTTTGAATTCCATTTCCTGCAACCCAACAAGAAAGTTAACATTACAGGAAAAAAGTGCAACTCCCATGATTAATGAAAACAGTAAAAATTAAACTACCTCATCGAGTGTGAAATGTGAGGGGCCATTTGTGTTGTCATCTCGAGACTGCTCTAACCCAACGATTCTAATGTAGGGCTGTTTAACTCCAACAGCACCTTTCTGGCTGCAAAATGAATGTACAGCAGCATCAGCCATGTAACCAGCCTAGCTAACAACAAAAACTCAGTTCTGAAACATACTTGTTCGTCCCGGATGCTTGGAATACACTGTAGATGCCAATCACAGTTAATCTAGTCCCTGGAACAATTGTCTGGACAAGATGTCTATCTACAGAAAGCAGCACATTCCTTGGAAGCTCACCGGTTGGAACATCCTGGAAGATGATGTTAACAAACATTAAGGATTACAGTCATGTTACAGTAGTTGGCAAGTGAACATCACATAAAAGTGGATTACTGCAACTCAACAGTTCTGCAGGAAGCCTAATACTAACCTCGGGATTTTCCTGCAATTTGAGAGTCTGTAGATCCACATACTTGCTCTTGTCAGGGACTGCAATCCAGGGGTCCAGGGGGCAAGGCTCTTCTCCAGGCTAAGGAAACGAAACAATCAGATCCATCAGTACCACCACCATTAACAATACAAAAACTAAACAGCAGGGCAATGATTGAATACGGTTACTGAGAAATATACCTGAGGAACATGATCACAGGATCGTGGGACAATAGCCCCACCGAGGCCTGGCCTGCACGGCACAGTCCTCACACTCCTGCAGTTCTTGCAGAGCAGTGTCACATGAGTGGCCTTGGCCTTCACCCTCGATGCGGCAATTGCAATACCCGCAATCTTCACCAGTTTCGACATGTAATCGGCCTGTAATTTTTATGTTGGTTATCAAAATTAAGCTCCTAAAACTCTCTGGAATTGGCTAATATGTAGAATTGGGTTCAGAACTGACCCCAATAGATCTCATGGAGACGCAATTCTCCTTGGAGGACAGGAAGATCTGCACATCGCCGGTGACGGGCTCCTCCATTTCCCCGGTCTCGCCGGCGACCTTCGACCGTAGGCTGGCGAGAACCTCGGACCCGGCCGTCTCGAACTGCAGAAACCCACCACACGAAGAGTTAAACAGAGCTCTGAGTCAACAGATAAAAGACAGACATGGCATAGTTTCAGATAGCCCGTCAGACCAAAAAAAAGACAGTTCAGAGAGGGGAACGCACCAGCGGCAGGTAATCCGCGGGCGCCTTGCGGATCCTGTCGGCGAGCTCGGCGTCGAAGGCGTCGAGGTCCTCGATGGCGACGGTGACATGGTCGCGGTTGTGCACGAGGCTCTCGCTGGAAACAGGGAAACGCGTACACGGGTCAGCCTAGCCCGATTCGACAACGGCGCCAGATCTGGCGAGGAA
>NC_057811.1:465357106-465369247 GCF_018294505.1 Triticum aestivum
CCTGGTCGCTGTAGAAGACGGCGCCCTCGTCCCAGCCCGACATGGCGGCGGCGCGGCGGCGAGGAGGACGCGCGGGCGCGTGGGGTGGGTGCCGACGCGGAGGGTGGAGGAGGATGGGAGAGGAGAGGAGACGGCGAGGGGGGTGTGGATGGGAGGGGTGGCGCGAAGAGGGTAATAGAGAGGATGGTTTGGCGGGAAAGCGGTGCGCGTTTTGGCGGGAGGAGGCTGTTGCGCTCTGCCGCTCGTCTAGGGTTTGGTTCTGGGCGCGGCGAGGGCGGGGCCTGGAGTGATAGTGGGCTGCTTGTGTGTGGGCTTGGGCCGGGAGTGACAGTGCTCTGCTTGTGTGTGGGCTTGGGCCTGGAGTGATAGTGCGCTGCTTGTGTGTGAGCTTGGGCCTGGAGTGATAGTGCGCTGCTTGCGTGTGGGCTTGGGCCTGGAGTGATAGTGGGCTAGTTATTCTGTTTAGCTGTTTAGTTATTTTCGAAGGAAGTTTCTCAAAAAAAAAGTTATTTTTCGAAGGAAGAGCATCAAATTGTGAAGCTCACAACCTTGCCAAACACTCGGCTATGCTTGATCAGGGTCGCCATTTGTGGCTTATTCATCCTCATGACCTAGCATGTATTCCAATAAACATTCGCATTGATCAATAAAGTGTTGGCGATCCTAAAAAAAGGTATTTTCTTGTTCGACTGAGATTCTTTTTTATCTTTCTTGTACAAAAATATTGTCTCTCGAAGATTATTCCAAGAAAAATGTTGTATTATTTTCTTTAGATACATACGACCTGAATTCCATTGTATTCCCTTTTTCACAAAAAAGTGTTATGTCTATACAATATATGCATATTGATATTTGCTTAACAAAAGACTTTAACATTTCTGGTCATTCTATAGGAGATTGTGAAATAAGCTGTGTACATCACGTTTTGCAACGGCAAATGAATACTAGAGTTGATATAAATTGATACTCCCTCCGTCCCATAATATAAGAGCGTTTATGATACTACTGTAGTGTCATAAACGCTCTTATATTATGGGACGGAGGGAGTATATTGTATGTAGAGTGGTAAGGGCGTCCCAGTCTTCTTCTTTTTTTACTACGAAAAAAATCTTTTTTTAGTAAAAAATATCTTTTTTTCTTGGAATAAAATATTTTCTCAACAATATTATTCTTAGAAAATGGATATTTTTCTTTACAAATGGACGACCTAAGTTTCATTTCATTCCTTTTAGAAAAGAAACCTATGGAGTATAATATTTGCCTGGATGAAAACATAAAAGTTTTGGTCATTTTCCTAGGAGATTGTAAAGTAAGTCCAACTGCAGAAATAATACCAGAATGAATAAGAATTGTGTAGCTTGGAACAAGAGGCTTGCCACTTCCAAAAATTTAACATCTAATCCACATGATATATTTTTTGTCTAGCTTTTTCTTCCACTCAATTAATACTCCTTGAAATGGTGACGGGAGAGGAGGCGGCGGAGAAAACGGCCAAGAGAGGAGTTAGTGACAAAAAGGAGAAGAACATGACATCGATGATGATGTGTGGGCCGAAATTAAACCTCCCTGCATGGTCACGTCGATGAAGCGCGAGAGATTTTGTTGATTTTCTATGCACGTGTTTATTAAACAAGAGGTGCATTCTCAGTGTAGATTAGTCCAGGATTGGACTACATATGGTTTCTCGTCCTCAAAGTAGCCCGCAAAGGCAGATTGATTTTCCCTTATTGAGATTTCGGATACAACCGTGTCATCCGTTGCATCAATTTTTAAATGCCGAGTTGCCCTAGAGGAGGTCATTCTTCCACACTATCTTTTGACAAAAACAAAAGGTGACGGACAATTCTCCCTTCGAACCCAGCGAATACCGTGGGTGTAAAATGCAGCTTTGAGAAACTCGGAACCTGGTTTTTGGTAGCAGAGTGGCTAAGGATCCAACGGCCGAGGCCTGGCCACGTCGCCCTCCCGGTTCGAATCCCCGGCCCCGGAAGTCGACAGCAGAACCGAACCAGTATCGCCAAATCCGTCCAACAAGACAAGCTCAGTTCCGACGGAGACTCCAAGGCCATCGCCATCCACCCGTGCTCCGCTCTGATCCCAGATCACCCTCGCCCCATCCTCCGCGCGCTGCAGCTCTCGCCCCACGCGGATGGCCTCCGCCCTCTCCGCCCCGGCGGCCTCCGCCGTCGTCGCCGCCCGGTGCAAGGCACGGGCCCGCCTCCTCTGACGCCGAACGCGTCTCTTTGTCGGTGCAGTGGATTCTGAACCTTTTCTCTTTTTTGTCGTGGGCGCAGGTGTTCGGAGGAGGAAGGAGCGATGGGAGGGCCGGATGCCGCGTCGGGATCCTCGCGAGGAAGGTGACTTGCCCGATCCTGTGTCCCCTCTCGCTCTGCCTTACCTAGATCCCGCATTTGATTTGTGGATTGGTTTGGTTCTGTAACGCGACTGCGCTAGATGGTTCTGGGTCCTATATCGTAGGTGTTCGTGTGTGCACGACTCAAATAGGCGCTGACTTCCTGGATTGGCCATTCAGGGCTGCTAGTGGTTCAGTGTTAATACGCACAGTAATGTTCAGAATCGACTAAGCGATTACTCCTACATAGTTTGCACCGTGACTGGCAATCATGCATGATGCTACAAGCTTTTAGAACAACAGCGGTTCGTGGAGTGACATGCTTTGGACCGCTGGCGTGCCTCCTGGTCCTGGGATTCAGCCTTCACGAAGCTCTGATATGTGCACATTTTCTATTGTAATTTTTTTGTGGCCTCGTAACTTGCTTCCTGGACTGACAATTCAGGACTGCTAGTGGTTTTCCTTGCGTTGTTCTCGATTCAGGACTGATAGTGATAGGACCACTCTAGAGTTGCTCGTTTCAAAGTTGAGGCACATTGCAGTTGGTAGTGTAGCTGGTTAAGCCAGCATTTCTGTTTCTCCGTGGATAATCCTTTTGTACGTGACGTCAGATGCGCCTTCACGCCTTGTGCCATGCCAATATTTGACATCTCATGATATGGTTTGTGCTTTGAAATTTAATTCTTCCTTTGCCGTTTTGGATGCAGAATACTGGCCACATAACGATGGCACTTGCAGTAGACGCTTCTCGCTTTGAAGGAGTGCCGATGGCCCCTCCAGACCCGATTCTTGGGGTTTCGGAAGCATTTAAAGCTGATACAAGTGATCTGAAGCTCAACCTTGGTGTTGGCGCCTACAGAACGGAAGAGCTACAGCCCGCTGTCCTCAATGTTGTCAAGAAGGTAAGTCTAATCGTCCTTGGCATTTTCTGAATAATTAGGTTCCTATTTTGATGTGCTACTGCTGCATGTGGTAGGCTGAAAAACTTATGTTGGAGAAAGGGGAAAACAAGGAGGTACGATGGAATTTTACAATTCGGATGATTTGGACATGGTCATAAAGAATCATATTTTCCTTCTATTCTTTCATTGAGAATGAAAAGCTGAATGTTTTCTTTATGGTGCAGTATCTGCCTATTGAAGGTTTCGCTGCATTTAACAAAGCAACTGCAGATCTATTGCTTGGAGCTGACAATCCTGTCATCAAGCAAGGACGGGTATGGATTATGCAGCCCTTGCCATCGCTCTTGTTCTATTATGACTGCCTGACAAGCTGTCACCTGAGGAGTTTTCTCTTATGTTTAGTTAACCTTATTTAGTAACCACTCCTACTGTAGGTTGCTACTCTTCAGTCTCTCTCAGGGACTGGATCATTACGCCTTGCTGCAGCATTTATTCAGAGATACTTCCCTGATGCAAAAGTACTTATATCATCTCCCACATGGGGTATGTATGGCGAATTGGGAACTGCAACTAGTGCTCATGACTTCATGTGCATAAGTCTGTTTTTCATTGTTTTCTGTGGTGAATCTCATAAATTCGTCCAATTTATATGTTAACAGGAAACCACAAAAACATATTCAATGATGCTAGAGTACCATGGTCAGAATACCGGTATTATGATCCCAAGACTGTTGGGCTGGATTTTGAGGGAATGATAGCTGACATACAGGTACCTAAAATATCTGTACCAAGAAAATTAACCATCATTCAAATATTTATCTTTGCATTTTTTTTAACCTGCATTGCTATCTTTCATTGACTGAACTTCGTTAAGAGTAGTTTTTTCTTTCCCATCCTTCTCTCCAAGCATTCTCTCAGGATTTGGTAGTATTACTTTGGCCGACTAGCAAGAAATGGCCCACTCTGTGCTGAATTGTCCCCTTCATGTGCTCCTCCATTGGTTGCACTCCTTTTTTTAACTGAAATGGTTGCGCTCATCATATGGAAGTTGCAATCTGGAAATGAACTGACTTTTCCTATTTACTATTGTTAATTTCTTATGAACCGGTTATTGTTTGTCCTAATGTATATACTCTTTGCAAACTAGGCTGCCCCAGAGGGGTCTTTTGTTCTGCTACATGGTTGTGCTCACAATCCAACTGGAATAGACCCAACTCCTGAACAGTGGGAGAAACTGGCAGATGTGATTGAAGAGAAAAAACATATGCCTTTCTTTGATGTTGCCTATCAGGTGAATGGTTTTCGTGTGGGTTTTTATTAATTTATTTTCACAATTTGTCTCTTACTGACTGTTATATTTTCTTTGTAGGGTTTTGCCAGTGGAAGCCTTGATGAAGATGCATCTTCTGTCAGGCTTTTTGTTAAGCGTGGCCTGGAAGTGTTCGTTGCACAGTCTTACAGCAAGAACCTTGGTCTATATGCAGAAAGGATCGGTGCGATAAATGTCATTTGCTCAGCACCGGAAGTTGCAGACAGGTAATCTTGTGTTTTAAATGGTCGACTGCTTGCCTACCTGCCTTTTCCCCTTACATTCAGTTGCATGAAATGCTATTTTATTTCTACCCTTCATCCTGCACGCCGTACGGTGATAGTCCTGCTCTAAGAATCTGTATGAATCGTCTATGTATTATGACACTGGAAGCTTTGCAGGGTGAAGAGCCAGTTGAAGCGATTGGCGCGGCCCATGTACTCAAACCCACCTATTCACGGTGCCAAGATCGTCGCCAACGTCGTTGGAGACCCTACCATGTTCGGTGAGTGGAAGGAAGAGATGGAACAAATGGCCGGTCGGATCAAGAACGTTCGGCAGAAGCTTTACGATAGCTTGACTGAAAAGGACCAGTCTGGCAAGGACTGGTCTTTCATTCTGAGCCAGATAGGCATGTTCTCCTTCACGGGCTTGAACAGACCCCAGGTGACTTTGCCTTTGAATTCCACAGATGACAAATTGTTTTCACATATTATCTTTGAATGATATGTCGGCAGAAACGTATCATTGTGTAACCGTCTAAGTTCCCTCTTGTGTTTTCAGAGCGATAACATGACCGATAAATGGCACATATACATGACCAAGGACGGCAGGATTTCGTTGGCAGGGTTGAACCTGGCGAAGTGCGAGTACCTTGCTGATGCCATCATCGACTCCTTCCACAATGTCAACTAGATTATGATTTGCGTCGCGGCCACGATACCGCGATAAGTTCCTTCTATAGTTTGCTGGGATTTTTGGGTCCTTCCAGCTCGAGTTTTTGGTCGCGATGCTGATGACGTGTCCGGTGATTCAGAGGTATAGTAATAAATAATTTGGCAAAACTCACGGATGCTAGGCGCTAGGCACTTGTACCGTTGTACGGTCCTTGCAAGCTTGTAATGCTGATTAATTATGTATGATGGCATCTCCAATTAGCCTTTTGAGTGCTATATCTCAAAGTTTCTTTTTTGGTCAAGAGGTATTATTATTTCTGGACTTTGATTGTTCGGTTACCGGAGCTCGGCAGCGGCAGCTGTGTGTGTTTTCCCATGAGCAATGCCCGGAGATTATGGAATGCGTCGGGGCCTCTAAAATGTACTTCGAAGTTTTTCTCGGCTCACAATTTTTTTTCCGCGGCTCTGGGTCAATGGCAAGCTCAGCACAAGGGAGAACTTATGTGAAGGAAAAACCAGCGGGATTTCTGATAGCAACTGCTGTGCCCTCAGTGTTTAAAGCATCTCCAGACTCTTGCGATTGCATCTTCTACCCTGCTGGGTGCTGCAAGTTCTTACCAGTCATTCTGGCTCTCACAGCTGCAGCAGGTGATATGAGTACTATACAAATAATTTGAATCCAAAATCAACTTGCACTGCAAATGTTTTCCTAGTGGAGTCCGGAGATCTAGCAAATGCTAACCTGATAGAAATGAGTAGTTCAAACCACAGACTGCAGTTAAATGGGCAAATTTGTCTTTGCCAAAGGGAGTTTACATCAGCTCTTAACGCTGCTGAATATAGGGCGGAATAGGACGGTTGGCTGTTGTAGGAGCCCCAAGGATAGGAAAAGGTCTGACGGTCGCTCAGCACGCCAGTGAGAGCAACCGTGGACTGACAGGAAAATATCTGATATGAAAAGTTCTTCCATAAGGAACATCGTTACTTTGCCCGAATGAGCTCTCCATTCAACATTTCCAAGTTTTTAAGAAAGTGAATATCACCCGGCAGACGCTTAAAACGAGGAGCTACCATGACAACTACTTCCTCCGTTCCCAAATATAAATCTTTCTAGAGATTCCAACAAGTGACTACATACTGAGCAAAATGAGTGAATCTATACTTCAAAATATGTCTACATATATCCGTATATTGTAGTCCATTTGAAATGGCTAAAAAGACTTATATTTAGGAACGGAGGGAATACTTCACATGTTAACAATGTTACTACATGGGGATCCATATTCTTGCTCAACCACATGCAAGCCGCAATGGCGACAAAAAAGAAATAAATCTGGTCTAGCTAAGCTACTGAGCCAACCAACAGGATCCATGACGACAAGTTTCAGTACTAACATCAGGGAGGACATACAACAGCTGATGAGTTCCCAAGAGCTACATTGTTTCAGCGTTATCAAGCACCATCCCGAGCAGAGGAGTTTTGATCAGTGATTCTTCAGTTCAACCGGCGGATCAGATCAGTGGGCTTGGAAAGCACGAATACCATCAGCAGCAACAACTGGCGTAGAGACGAGAGCTGTAGAGTCCTGCAAAATGGCAAGGCATGTGTTAGGCTGCAGCATTAGGCTTACAGTTTTGGTTAATCCTTCTGGAGTCGCTAGTTTCAGAAATCTGGTAGCAATCTGATAGGAAATATACCCCGTGATTTAAATAGCAGCAGATAAATAACATGCTGGCAACAGAGTCGCAAAAGCTATATCATTTCTATAACAACCTCAACCTCGAGCCTTTTGTGAGCGCACTATCCGTTGATCACATAAGTGCAGACCCATCACGCAATTTACCATTACATATGCATCATGTGTTTGAGTGATGAACAATTCAGAGCATGTCATTTCAGCATTTAACAAAGCTACAAGCCACATTGCCTTCAGGTCAGAAACAAAGAATGAACAGATAATTTTCTGTCAGATAGGTAGCAAAAAATGAATCCTGGGGGATCCCAAAAGCTAGTAGCTGGAGTAAATGCGGCGATTGGCTAAATGTACAAAGGTATAATGCGAGGTAGGTACCTTTGGCAGTAAAGCCATCTCCCCGTTCTCGAAGGATGATAAAACAGCACCATGACTTTTAAGCCAATCAACACTTCCGTCTACTGCAGCAAAACCTAAGATTTTGGATACGTATTTAACAGGTATCTTGGTTGCGTAGGCCTTTGCCATACATTTTAAACCTTCAAATCTCATCTTCTCAAAGCAGAGACCTACAAAATCGTAAGCATGTTCACCATTAACTACAATTAGCATAAATGGTAACCAACGGTTGTTATCAACATAGTCTAATAACCACATATCTGATGACCATTTGCATAAGAAAGTCTAGGAAAGATTTAACTTACACATCAGGTAGCCATTGAGGTTTGGAGCCACCTTGTAGAGTTTGAAAAATGATGCATAGTTTCCTGTCTGTATACTGTGAGCCACTTCTTTCGCATGCTTCACAGCTTCTTGCTGTTTCAGGTCGCTTGACAGCCTAGGAAACAAAAGGAACAGTGTGGCCTTTAATTAGTGGCAAAACATTGGAGCAGTTATTCAGATTCGATACCTTACTTGCATAATGCATGCGGGCTTTTGTGCAAAAGATTATTTAAGTTGCCATAAGGTGCAGTGGCAGGTGACATATAATGGCTGTCTGGTTGAGTTACAGGAGCCGGTCTTATTTCTAGACAATAATACACCAGTATGTTATCTGATTTTGATGAATGTTAAAAGATCAGTTCACAGCCACGGTTAACAGCATTTATTTGAGCAGGTTGTGTCTGTTTTGAAAACTCAATTATGACACTAATAGAACAAGGGTATACAACATATCTATTTAACTGTGCCAGTGAACCTATCCATGATTTTAGTTTAACCGTACTAACCCTACTCTGTTTGCTTTTTATGTCACAATAAAAGGAAAAATATATACCTTCCAAGTTTCGACATCAGTTCAGTATTTTTGTCTTGAATCGCAGATAACAATATAACATAAGCTGCAAATTCACCATGATGGCCACCATTCCGCTTATTCCCATAGAGGCAGTGCAGCTTCGTGAGGCACTGAAAATCCAAGAAGCACGCAAGAGCAATACCATGAGATAAGTGTGTGCAAATAATCACATTAGTACGAAAAAAGTGGAGCTGTAGCAGGGCTAGAGAACAATTTCACATAAAGAACATGTTTTCCCGAATTCTAATTCTGATAAGCTTGAAGTTGCTGATTATATATGCAAAAAAGGTACCAATTCTAACTCATGGACAGCCAAAAATAGCTAATGATGCATAGAAGACAAACATAACAGATTTGCCATATATCTCAAACCAAGTATTCTTTAATATATCTCAAACCAAGTATTCTTTAATGTATCTCAAGGAGTACTAACCAAGTTAAGTTCAGCCATATCTCGATTGCACAACGCAAGTCTTGCATGATACTCATAAACCTGAAAAGGTAGAAAATGGTTGTAGAAGAGAAAAGAATATGTTAGAACAACAATGTAGTCAGGTGCCACAAGTGAAATAGGGAAAATAGAATTTGTGGGAATAACCTGCACAGAAAGTTCATCCTCTATGTTCTGGATAGTCATATCTTGACGAATTGATTTCAGTTGATCTGTTTTAAAATTATAGTCTTTACTTGAGACCTGGACAAACTTCAGGGCTTCTACAAGTACAGGCTTTGGTCTTATCTGAAAGACAGGAAAAGAGGTCAATTGCTGTTTAGAAGTAGCAAAAGGAAAATAAAAGTATATCAAAGGAAGAAAAGGATTCAGAGAAACACGAGTAGTGGTTACTGCATAACTACAGTATTTGGCTCTGACATTCAGAAAGTTGAACTTCACAAATAATAGTACTCCCTCCGTAAACTAATATAAGAGCATTTAGATCACTACTTTAGTAATCTAAACGCTCTTATATTAGTTTACAGAGGGAGTACTAAATAAGATAGGAAATCCAGAGTAGTGGTTACTGTATAACTACAGTATTTGACATACTACAGCAGAAATCAATGGCTCATAGCCAGATTTGCACAAGAATCAGTCAATGAACACTTCATATACATATACAGTCAAAAAACAGATGTCATACATAGATGATCGAAGCTACAAAATCTTTCCTACATCCAATATAGCAGACAGACATTAGTCAAGTTTGGCTGTAGCAGAAGTTTTCTATCCAGGAGATATACTAACAATGCAATCTGCAAGCAGCTATTAAACGGCTAATGACTGATGCTGAGCTACAACATGGGATCAATAACACGGTCCGATAAAAGATGGACGGCAAGTGTGATCTGGGAACTATGATTTCAAGGCATCTTCTTTCACAACACTCAAACCAGTAGCAATTCAACTACAGTTCACTGAAAGTCTTACCTTTGTTGCATCTGGAGGCCCCGTGAGACGGAAGTAGCCTTTCTGTACATCTGTGCACATCCCTACAATCAGACCAGTCCCATCTCCTTCATCCACCGTAGCTTCTGGCTTGATCGCCCCTTCATTATCTGCAGCTTCTGGTCTGACCGCCCCATTTGAATCATCATGCTTAGATTCCGAAGGACCCTGCGGCTCCTCGACTCCTGTCGACTTGATAGCACCTGCCACTTGCTTCTCCGACAGCACTCCGCGCACAGGGCGGGGCGACCTCTTCCGGGGGAATGCCTTGCCCTTGCGTCGGCTGCCGCCCGACGCTTCAGGCTCGGTGCGCAGCGCAGGGAGTACCGAGCTCTGGCGAGGCGATCGCTGGCGTCCGCTGCCGCCTGGCGGCCCAGTTTGCTGGAGCCCGCCCCTCCCGCGAAAGAACCGCCGTGGTGGGAACCCGCCGCCGCTGCCGCCCCCGAGATTGTGTGGAGGCGGCGGGCCCAAAGGGTAGCGCTCCCCACGGTCTCCTGTCTCCAGGAACGAGCCCCCACGGTCTCCACGTGGCGAGCTCTGCTGCCCCAGTCTCTCCATGGAGCGCTGCGTCCAGCGGTCATGGCCGTCAGACCCCGGGAACAGAGCTCCCCGCCGGCGATCCTGAGGAGACGGTGTCCATCGCCTCTCGCCCTCCAAGATTATGGCAGGGGAGCGCTCGGGGAACATGGCTCCATGGGAGAATCTTGGACGTGGTGTCGCCTCGAAGCCGTCGCCGCGGCCGCGCTCCACCGGGAAGGGGCCGGAGCGATAGAACGTCTCATCGCGGGACTGCACGTGACCGCGTCCCTCGTGGCGCCCTGGCGGCGACGAGCCCCGCCGCCTGCGATCATCCAAAGCTGGTGTCCAATCCCTTGGTCTTGAACTGGAGCACTGGTGCTCGTCGGCAAAGAAAGGCGAATCCCAGTCCATTGGCGACCGCGGCAGGGAGCGGTTCGGTCGCCTGAAGTCATCACCACGGCCGCGCTCGAAACGACTCTGCCCCGGGAAAGAATCAGCGAACTCCAAGAATCTAGTGCTCGTAGGCGTACCGTAGTTGCTCTCGCGGCTGTACTCCGGCCAGTCATGGTCCAAGAATCCATTGCCGAAGCTGTCAGCCTCCCTCTGGGGTCCCGAAGGCGAGGACACGCGCCATGGCTCGAATCTTGGCCGAGGGCCGTAGGGCTCCTCGCGGCTGTAATCGATGTAGCGCCAGAGAGGAAGGGGAGGCGAGGGCGGCCGCTCCAAGAAGGCCGCAGGAGGAGAAGGCGCGCCTGTCCAGGAGGGCGCGAAGTCCCGAGGGGGTGAGCGCCAGAGATGGCGGTTTCTGTAGTCGTTCGCCGGCGATGCCTGGCGTTCCCTCTTGCGTGGTGGTGACCGGCCTAAGCGCCGACGAGGATCCATTTGCTTGGATTGGGTGGCGGGTTCTTGGGAAAGCGTGGAAGCGGACTTGAGATTGGCTGATCAGAAAATTAGCCGTGGCGGATGAGCGGTAGGAGGGGCTATTTGAAGCGCTCTCGGAGGGCACTCGGGCTTCTCGAGCCGTTAAGATTTGCGGCTGCGTCTTTTTTTTTTCTTCTTCTTCTGAAGTACCACTATGTACCTAAAACCCTGCTTAGTATGTTGGATATCCAAGCATGAAATTGCAATACAAAAGGCTGACCTTGCATACATTCTGGAACGAGATTGCGAACAGCTTGCCGAGAAGCCTTGATTCGCCTTGATGACAGCCGGTATGAACTCTGAAGCCTGGTTTCCAAGTAGGAAGTGTAGCTCGTCAGAGACCGTCATACGCCTATCTGATGGAGATATCCACGGCATATGCATGCTCTGGTTGAAAAGTTCGCCGATGTTCCGCCCTGAAATTGCCAGGAGCAGCCGAACTTTGAGAAGAAGAATACAGAGTCATGGCGATTATATTGATTACAGAAGGCATAAGGCCCGAATTCCATGGAAAAGGATGAGTTGTAGCTGCTGGATAATTAATGTTGTCCGGGTGCTCCCACGGGTAAGATGATCTTGCCGATTTCAGTGCCGCCGACATAAACCCTACAGCCGAACAGTGGGTAATTTCATAGCTGGACTATATTCCCGCCAACTCTTCATCCGACACAAGGTCAGCACAAAGCCGTTCACTGAAATGAACTCTGACTAGAGCCAGCTCCCAAATTGGGAATGTGGGATCAGAAGAGAGTAGATGTGGCTATAGCCTAGAGATCCCTAACTGAAGGTAAACGGGGGATTGGATG
>NC_057811.1:465369257-465369930 GCF_018294505.1 Triticum aestivum
GTTGTGCAGGGGAAGCCTGAGGCAGAGAACAGCCAGTCGTGTAGGTGTGAATGCCCTGTGTTGATTAGGCTGTAGAGGACATCCGAGAACAGGTTGTACATACCGAGTACCTCGAGCCTCACAACCTCTCTATGTCATTGACAATGGTGAGAAGGTCCACTGACCGTCACACAAGCACATAGATGTTTACATGAAAGATCTGATGAAACAGTTGCGGGGAACCATGGGAAATTGTATAGCATCATCAGAAGTTTCTTCAGGTCGATAGAGAAAGGTCCATTAACAAAGAGGACTTTGAGGAATATATGTGGTAGAAGATTAGTCATGAGCAGGCAGACCATGACGTGGGGAAAACCTTGGGAGGTTTTCGCCAACATTGTGGCTGGAGACCCTGATTTCACATACAGAGTTCTTGCGGATAGTGAGAGCAGGATTAAGAGTTTGATGTGGACAAACGGTAGCAACTAGATGGAGTACAAGTTCTTTGGGAATGGCACCACTTTTGATACGACGTATAGGATGAATCTATATGACATACCATTTGGTCTTTTGTGGGGATAAACAACAACTTCTGGGGGATTGGATGATTTGCCCCACTTTACAAGGGGTTGGATGATTTGCCCTTCGATTGTCTCAATGACAGTGGCCCCGGGCCCCACCCGGTAGCCTCTCG
>NC_057811.1:465369940-465375867 GCF_018294505.1 Triticum aestivum
AAGATCCAATTTCTCGAAGGTAAACTCACCAATGGTTGTATAATATAAAAACAGACAAGCAAGAGGTGCCAAGTACACTGGCCAGCAATGGCCTCAAGGCGACGATCCTCTGCAACTATGCCTAGCAGATTCTGTCAAACCGGTAGTTATGTAGATGATGCGTTATTCGAAATGTAGTAAGGTCCAAATTATTCTATGGTCTAGGTAAATACACACCATATCCAGCAAAGTTAAGGAGATCGGCCTGCGAAATTTTATGGCAACTTCTATTCTTGTTACTCTTACTCTACACAAACAAGTTAAGTAGTTGTAATGCACGTCATATATCGCGTGTATTCACACCAGCTCAACTGTCCACTCTAGCTTACAGAACCTATAGGAATCGCGATACATCAACTAGCAACGACAACACTGCCGAATTAACCGAATTAAGTTCACCAATTAGTGCCGTCGGACAACACTGCAAGTCTACAGTCTACAAGAAGCAAAAGTCAGCATTCACCAACCGTCAGCAAGACAGTAACCGGCCAGGTGAGCAAGTTCTGTTCAGTAGTTCACTACAGCATTGCAACTGAACCAACTATGAACTACCAAAGCGAGCCAGCAACAGCATGCTAATTAAACAAGATTAAATTACATGGTCAGGCTCAGGGCAGGCTGGTGGTGGTGGTGGTACTAGCACTGGCAGTGTGTACAGACTAGTGGAAGGTCAGATCCTAGACATTGTCGCGAGGGATGCGCCTCTGCCCTCTGGGAGATTCTGTCGAGCGCGTGGCGTGCCCGCGCTTGCGGGGGGTGCCTGCTGACGTTACGAGAGGCTCGGGGAGACAAACAGGAATGAAATTGACAATGGGATCGGAGCAATCGACGAGGGCAAGCTCGATTCTATTTGCAGGGGAGATGCTCGGGCAAACAAGAGTAAGAAAATCACGGGATGGTACGAGCCGAGCACCTTCGGCTGGAGGAGGAGCGCACCCACAGGCCAGAGCTTGCCGACAAGGAGACGACGAGGAGCTCGACGCCGGCATACCACCCAGGTTGGCGCGAGCTCCAGGTCCTTCTTGGCACCCCCGTGCGCGCGCAAGTCGCTTGCTCTGAGTCCCGCCTGTTCGCCTTGTCCCGAGCGGCCGAGCCGCCGCGGCCGCGGCCGCCTGCTTCGGCCGCGAGTCTATGGCTTTGGGATGCCACTATTAGTTTTTCTTTTAAGGGAAGATGTCACCTTTTTTTGAGATTATAAGGGGCTTTTACTCGGTACTCCCTCCGTAAACTAATACTGTATAAGACCGTTTAAATCATATGATCCAACAATCATGTCTTTTACAATAACGTTATTTTCAATATGAAATATGTAAACGTCGGACGAACAAGTTTTCATTTTAGACACAAACACATTTGTTGCCGTCGATCTTTAGATCGTGTGATCGCGTGCGCTCCTCATTTGTTTTGCTCCCACGGTTTTCATGCTCGCTCCCGATGATTTCGCTCGCTATTGTATTTCTTTTTGATGAAATGTACCAAATGCTATGTTTCATTTATTAGGAGAGGAACCAGCAGAGTCGGGAAATTACAAGGGGATACTGGGAAGAGAAAGAACACACACACTGAACAATAATAAGAACTACAAACCTGGCCATATTACAACCCACACGGAGGACTTCAACTATCATTTTCATATGACCAAGCAAGGCAAAGAGCGCTAAAATCTTGGCTGTCTGGTTGCCACCCGACAATACCCCTCAAAGGGGAAGGGGTGTTGAAAGGGAACGAGGCGATTTGAGGTGGATCGAAGACTTGGTAAACCGGCTTCAGATGAGAGCATCCGGTTGTTCCATGGAATTGGACGAATGCCGAGACCAACGAGCACACCTCAGGAACCTACACCGGAAGCAAGAGGAAGAAGGACCAACCACCACCACCCACAGCCACAGACTTCATATCAGCCAACCACCGAGACCTCAAACAACCAGCGAGGGATCAGTGACTCCAAGACAATGCCTCCATGGAGGTTACGACGTCACAGACGTCACTGTTGTCCAATCTAGAGATTTGATCTTAGGCACTTTCCCAGAGAGCACAAGGTGGCTAGGCACTGGAGCTTCACGTCGATGCCTCCAGGGAGGAATACAACTGCCAAAAGGCGTCGTCATGACCGTGATACTTCCTTTTTAGCGATACGGTAAAGGTACAAAAAGTACTCCACGCCTATTTCCCCAAAGAGGTGACCTCGGGTTATCGAACCCGCAAGAGGAAGGTTCCCTTGAAGGGATGGTCTCTAGCAAACTTATGTCAAAGAAATAATTCCAGCTTTTGACCGGATCAATCAAAAGCTAATTGTGATAAAACACTTATAATAAAAAGAGGTACGAGTATGAGGTCTTAATGCTTACAACCATGTATTCGTGTTGGGACCAAATATGATCTTAATTTGTGCGCTGGAAGTCACCCATCGACATGTGCTTGTTATGAATCAAAGTGGGGGATGTGTCCAAATTACATCTTGATCGGCACATGTCATGCATCAAGAATCAGTTGTCCAACCGAAGGCCCTACCTGTGGTGCGGGTTTGCCTTGATAATTAAGATTATAATAATCAGACAAGAGCTTTGGACGTTTAATGACTACACCTCATGAATCCCAAAGGATTGGATACGTGTTACAGTACTAAACCCTTCTGTCACTTGTGTTCAGAATAACAGTTCATGTTCTCCCTGCCCTTAGCCTCTCTGTGGCTCGATCTCCATGATCCTGGGTACTTGCAAGGATGAAGATCATGGACAAGACAAGAGGCATCTACGGAACAATTTTATTTCACACATACGGGACGTTAATTCAAAGCACTTCCATTGATCCCCTCAACAAATACAGAGGGTTGCAAGGTGTATGCCTCAACCCATACCTTACCGAACTACTCACACATGGAGATAAGATCGCATAAAGAACACATCTTGAAGATCGATCAATTGATAATATGTCTTATAATGGATGCGTTGTGCACTGCATGATTACAAGTATGAACTAGAGGGAGATGGACTGTGGTGGTGATGGTGGCTGTGGAGATGGAAAATGGCTGCAGCCAGGGTTGATGAAGGGGATGAAGATGGCTCTATTCTGGCTTCGCTCGCGGACATTCTGTTGACATCTCGACATGGTCCCCTTTATAAAAGTTGTTCGGGTGGACGAGGAGCCTCAGAATGCACATCATACGACCGCTTATACGGGCACTCGCGGTCGTATGAAATGTCGTCTTTTGCTCTATTTCTTATGGTGCGCTTCCTCCTGATTTCTCTATCTCCTCTTCTACTCATTTCCCTGTTCACACATGATTTCTTCCCTTTTTAGCCCATTTCATATGGAAACACATCAAAGAGAGGATTCGTGGAATCATTTGTATTCATTAGTCATTAGTAGCAATATCAGAGCGAATATCTCGGTTTTAATGAATTATCTCAGTTTAAACAAACGGCAACTGAGTGTAAAAATATCACTCATCAACTCCCCCAAGTTTAAACTTGATCGTCCTCGAGAAACATAGAGAGAAATCTGAATCACAAGGAACTCAGTTGTTTAAACCGAAATAATGAGAAGATTTTGGTTCATTTACGATCGGTATGCCTAGATAGCCCTCCACTTCTTGACCTGAAAACTTAGTATAGTTGTAGCAATGGCATGGTTATTCTTTGATGGAGCCATAAAAACATAAGTTAGGGAGTGAAAGACATGTAAAAAAACATGATGCTAGTATGCTCATAAACATGCCCACAATTATCTCATCCTCAAGGCTCTCAAGAACTTCACTTCAATCATTGTTTGCTGAAACTTTGGTTGTCACGTCAAGGTATTATGCCAAATAAGTGATCATGCATAGAGTTATGTTGTGGCTTAATTTTTGGGAACTATGGACCTTTGATATGTGTCTCTTTCGAGCTCTTTTGACCAGTCCCCTTTATTTACCATGTACATACCCACTCAAGAGAAAGCCGAATAATATTCGTTCATAGTGTTGCCACCACGTACGGTAACAAACTCATAGCCGAAATCCGAGCCATAGCTCTGGTGGATTGTTCGTTGGTCAGTGGAGTCCCCAACATAACATCAAGAAAGGTGACGAAGCCACATTTACACACGTACACATGCATATAGTAGCAGGGCCATGGCACCAGCGAGAAGCTGAAGCACCATGTAAGAGATACAACACAGATTTTGTTGGGGAACATAGTAATTTCAAAAAAATTCCTACGCACATGCAAGATCATGGTGATGCATAGCAACGAGAGGGGAGAGTGTTGTCCACGTACCCTCGTAGACCGATAGCGGAAGCGTTATCACAACGCGGTTGATGTAGTCGTACGTCTTCACGATCCGACCGATCAAGTACCGAACGCACGGCACCTCCGAGTTCTACACACGTTCAGCTCGATGACGTCCCTCGAACTCCGATCCAGCCGAGTGTTGAGGGAGAGTTTCGTCAGCACGACGGCGTGGTGACGATGATGATGTTCCACCGACGCAGGGCTTCGCCTAAGCTCCGCAACGGTATTATCGAGGTGTAATATGGTGGAGGAGGGCACCGCACACGGCTAAGAGATCTCAATGATCAATTGTTGTGTCCATGGGGTGCCCCCTGCCCCCGTATATAAAGGAGCAAGGGAGGAGGAGGCCTGCCCTAGGAGGGGGCGCACCAAGTGTGGAGTCCTACTAGGACTCCCTAGTCCTAGTAGGATTCCACCTCCCATATGGAATAGGAAAAGAGGAAGGGAAAAAGAGAAGGAAGGAAGGGGGCGCCCCCCTTCCCTAGTCCAATTCGGACCAGACCAAGGGGAGGGGTGCCGCCACCCTTGGGGCCCTTTTCCTTCTTTCCCGTATGGCCCAATAAGGCCCAATACGTATTCCCGTAACTCTCCGGTACTCTGAAAAATACCCGAATCACTCGGAACCTTTCCGAAGTCCGAATATAGTCGTCCAATATATCGATCTTTACGTCTCGGCCATTTCGAGACTCCTCGTCATGTCCCCGATCTCATCCGGGACTCCGAACTCCTTCGGTACATCAACATACATAAACTCATAATAAAACTGTCATCGTAACGTTAAGCGTGCGGACCCTACGGGTTCGAGAACTATGTAGACATGACCGAGACACGTCTTCGGTCAATAACCAATAGCGGGACCTGGATGCCCATATTGGCTCCCACATATTCTACGAAGATCTTTATCGGTCAGACCGCATAACAACATACGTTGTTCCCTTTGTCACCGGTATGTTACTTGCCCGAGATTTGATCGTCGGTATCTCGATACCTAGTTCAATCTCGTTACCGGCAAGTCTCTTTACTCGTTCCATAACACATCATCCCGCAACTAACTCATTAGTCACAATGCTTGCAAGGCTTATAGTGATGTGGATTACCGAGTGGGCCCAGAGATACCTCTCCGACAATTGGAGTGACAAATCCTAATCTCGAAATACGCCAACCCAACAAGTACCTTTGGAGACACCTGTAGAGCACCTTTATAATCACCCATTTACGTTGTGACGTTTGGTAGCACACAAAGTGTTCCTCGGGTAAACGGGAGTTGCATAATCTCATAGTCATAGGAACATGTATAACTCATGAAGAAAGCAATAGCAACATACTAAACGATCGAGTGCTAAGCTAACGGAATGGGTCAAGTCAATCACGTCATTCTCCTAATGAGGTGATCTCGTTAATCAAATGACACCTCATATCTATGGCTAGGAAACATAACCATATTTGATTAACGAGCTAGTCAAGTAGAGGCATACTAGTGACACTCTGTTTGTCTATGTATTCACACATGTATTATGTTTCCGGTTAATACAATTCTAGCATGAATAATAAACATTTATCATGATATAAGGAAATATATAATACTTTATTATTGCCTCTAGGGCATATTTCCTTCAG
>NC_057811.1:465375877-465379736 GCF_018294505.1 Triticum aestivum
TGTGATTAACACCCATAGTTCACATCTCTATGTGACCAACACTCAAAGGGTTTACTAGAGTCAATAATCTAGTTCACATCGCTATGTGATTAACACCCAAAGTGTACTAAGGTGTGATCATGTTTTGATTGTGAGATAATTTTAGTCAACGGGTCTGTCACATTCAGATCCGTAAGGATTTTGCAAATTCCTATGTCTACAATGCTCTGCACGGAGCTACTCTAGCTAATTGCTCCCACTTTCAATATGTATCTAGACCGAGACTTAGAGTCATCTAGATTTAGTGTCAAAACTTGCATCGACGTAACCCTTTACGACGAACCTTTTGTCACTTCCATAATCGAGAAACATTTCCTTATTCCACTAAGGATAATTTTGACCGCTGTCCAGTGATCTACTCCTAGATCACTATTGTACTCCCTTGCCAAAATCAGTGTAGGGTATACAATAGATCTGGTATACAGCATGGCATACTTTATAGAACCTATGGCCAAGGCATAGGGAATGACTTTCATTCTCTTTCTATCTTCTGCGGTGGTCTGGCTTTAAGTCTTACTCAATTTCATACCTTGTAACACAGGCAAGAACTCTTTCTTTGACTGTTCTATTTTGAACTACTTCAAAATCTTGTTAAGGTATGTACTCATTGAAAAAACTTATCAAGCGTTTTGATCTATCTCTATAGATCTTGATGCTCAATATGTAAGCAGCTTCACCGAGGTCTTTCTTTTGAAAAACTCCTTTCAAACACTCCTTTATGCTTTGCAGAATAATTCTACATTATTTCCGATCAACAATATGTCATTCACATATACTTATCAGAAATGCTGTAGTGCTCCCACTCACTTTCTTGTAAATACAGGCTTCACTGCAAGTCTGTATAACACTATATCCTTTGATCAACTTATCAAAGTGTATATTCCAACTCCGAGATGCTTGCACCAGCCATAGATGGATTGCTGGAGCTTGCATATTTTATTAGCACCTTTAGGATTGACAAAACCTCCTGGTTGCATCATATACAACTCTTCTTTAATAAATCCATTAAGGAATGCAGTTTTGTTTATCCCTTTGCCATATTTCATAAAATGCGGCAATTGCTAACATGATTCGGACAGACTTAAGCATAGATACGAGTGAGAAACTCTCATCGTAGTCAACATCTTGAACTTGTCGAAAACCTTTTGCGACAATTCTAGCTTTGTAGATAGTGACACTACTATCAGCGTCCGTCTTCCTCTTGAAGATCCATTTAATCTCAATGGCTCGCCGATCATTGGGCAAGTCAATCAAAGTCCATACTTTGTTCTCATATATGGATCTTATCTCAGATTTCATGGCCTCAAGCCATTTTGCGGAATCTGGACTCACCATCGCTTCTTCATAGTTTGTAGGTTCGCCATGGTCTAGTAACATGACCTCCAGAACAGGATTACCGTACCACTCTGGTGCGGTTCTTGATCTAGTTGACCTACGAAGTTCAGTAATAACTTGATCTGAAGTTTCATGATCATTATCATTAACTTCCTCACTAATTGGTGTAGGAGTCACAGGAACAGATTTCTGTGATGAACTACTTTCCAATAAGGGAGCAGGTACAGTTACCTCATCAAGTTCTACTTTCCTCCCACTCACTTCTTTCGAGAGAAACTCCTTTTCTAGAAAGGATCCATACTAAGCAACGAATGTCTTGCCTTCGGATCTGTGATAGAAGGTATACCCAACTGTTTCCTTTGGGTATCCTATGAAGACACATTTCTCCGATTTGGGTTTGAGCTTATCAGGATGAAACCTTTTCACATAAGCATCGCAACCCCAAACTTTAAGAAACGACAACTTTGGTTTCTTGCCAAACCACAGTTCATAAGGCGTCGTCTCAACGGATTTTGATGGTGCCCTATTTAACGTGAATGTAGCTGTCTCTAATGCATAACCCCAAAACGATAGTGGTAAATTGGTAAGAGACATCATATATCGCACCATATCTAATAAAGTACGGTTATGATGTTCGGACACACCATTATGCTGTGGTGTTCCGGGTGGTGTGAGTTGCGAAGCTATTCCGCATTGTTTAAAATGTAGTCCAAACTCGTAACTCAAATATTTTACCTCTGCGATCATATCGTAGAAACTTTTATTTTCTTGTTACGATGATTCTCCACTTCACTCTGAAATTCTTTGAACTTTTCAAATGTTTCAGACTTTGTGTTTCATCAAGTAGATATACCCATATCTGCTCAAATCATCTGTGAAGGTCAGAAAATAATGATACCTGCTACGAGCCTCAATATTCATCGGACCACATACATCTGTATGTATGATTTCCAACAAATTTGTTGCTCTCTCCATAGTACCGGAGAACGGCGTTTTAGTCATCTTGCCCATGAGGCACGGTTCGCAAGCATCAAGTGATTCCAAAATCCCATCAGTATGGAGTTTCTTCATGCGCTTTACACCAATATGACCTAAACGGCAGTGCCAAAAATAAGTTGCACTATCATTATTAACTTTGCATCTTTTGGCTTCAATATTATGAATATGTGTATCACTACGATCGAGATCCAACAAACCATTTTCGTTGGTGTGTGTGACCATAAAAGGTTTTGATTCATGTAAACAGAACAACAATTGTTCTCTAACTTAAATGAATAACCGTATTGCAATAAACATGATCAAATCATATTCATGCTCAACGCAAACACCAAATAACACTTATTTAGTTTCAACACTAATCCCGAAAGTATAGGGAGTGTGCGATGATGATCATATCAATCTTGGAACTACTTCCAACACACATCGTCACCTCGCCTTTTACTAGTCTCTGTTTATTCTGCTACTCCCGTTTTCGAGTTACTACTCTTTAGCAACTGAACCAGTATCAAATACTGAGGGGTTGCTATAAACACTAGTAAGTACACATCAATAACATGTATATCCAATATACCTTTGTTCACTTTGCCATCTTTCTTATCCACCAAATACTTGGGGTAGTTCCGCTTCCAGTGACCAGTCCCTTTGCAGTAGAAGCACTTAGTCTCAGGCTTAGGTACAGACTTGGGCTTCTTCACTTGAGTAGCAACTTGCTTGCCGTTCTTTTGAAGTTCCCCTTCTTCCCTTTGCCCTTTTCTTGAAACTAGTGGTCTTGTCAACCATCAACACTCGAAGTGGTCTCGTCAACCATCAACACTTGATATTTTTCTTGATTTCTACCTTCGTCGATTTCAGCATCACGAAGAGCTCGGGAATTACTTTCGTCATCCCTTGCATACTATAGTTCATCACGAAGTTCTACTAACTTGGTGATGGTGACTAGAGAATTCCTTCAATCACTATTTTATCTGGAAGATTAACTCCCACTTGATTCAAGCGATTGTAGTACCCAGACAATCTGAGCACATGCTCACTAGTTGAGCGATTCTCCTCCATCTTTTAGCTATAGAACTTGTTGGAGACTTCATATCTCTCAACTCAGGTATTTGCTTGAAATATTAACTTCAACTCCTGGAACATCTTATATGGTCCATGACGTTCAAAACGTCTTTGAAGTCCCGATTCTAAGCCGTTAAGCATGGTGCACTAAACTATCAAGTAGTCATCATATTGAGCTAGCCAAACGTTCATAACGTCTGCATCTGCTCCTGCAATAGGTCTGTCACCTAGCGGTGCATCAAGGACATAATTCTTCTGTGCAGCAATGAGGATAATCCTCAGATCACGGATCCAATCCGCATCTTTGCTACTAACATCTTTCAACATAATTTTTCTCTAGGAACATATCAAAAATAAACACAGGGAAGCAACAACGCGAGCTATTGATCTACAACATAATTTGCAAAATACTATCAGGACTAAGTTCATG